>NC_052158.1:122915169-122936195 GCF_902713615.1 Scyliorhinus canicula
TATTCTAGCTGTGGCTTAATGAGTGTTTTATGCAGCTCCATCATAACCTCCCTGCTCTTATATTCCATGCCTCGCCTAATAAAGGCAATTACCACGTATCGTCTACCATTTGTCCAATAGTTTAACCACATGGGTGGGTATTAGGTTCCATGTTGTTCGTAGTGTACTTAATAACCTAGACATGAATGTGGGAGGTATGATCTAGAAGTTTGCAGATGACACAAAAATTGGTGGTGTGGTAAAAAGCGAGGAGGAAAGCTTTAGATTACAGGACGATGTAGATGGGCTAGCCAGATGGTAAGTGGCAATGGAATTTAACCCCAAAATTGTGAGAGTTGAAGCATTTTGTAAGGACTAACAAGGCAAGGGAACACACAATGAATGGTAGGACTCTAGAAAGTACAGAGGACCAGAGGGATCTTGGCATGCATGTCCATAGATCGCTAAGGCAGCAGGATAGGTAGATAAGGTAGTTAAGAAGGCATATGGGATAATTGCCTTTATTAGGCGAGGCATGGACTATAAGAGCAGGGAGGTTTGATGGAGCTGCATAAAATGCTCATTAAGCCAAGGCTATAATACTGTGTAGAGTACTGGGGGAGGCAGCAACGTAGTGGTATTGTCACTGAGCTGGTGAACCAGATACCCAGGGTAATAGTCCAGGGACAAGGATTCAAATCCCGCCATGGCAGATGGTGGAAATTGAATCCAATAAAGTATCTAGAATTAAAAGTCTCATGATGACTATGAAAACATTGTTGATTGTTGTAAAAAACCCAGCTGATTTACTAATGTTCTTTAGAGAAGAAAATCTGCAGACGTCACCTGGTCTGGCCCACATGTGACTCTTAAATACCCATTGATTATGCCCAAGTAAGTCAGTCAGTTGCATCAAAACCACTACAAAGTTAATAAGGAAAAAAGGAAAGAAACCAGTCAGACCACCCTACACCAACCTAGGCACCGGAAATGACAATGGCACACCCAGCCTTGCACATCCTGCAAAGTTCTCCTTGTGTCAAACTTGGGAGAGCTGTCTCATAGACTAGTCAAGCATAGTTTGACAGAATCATTCCTTACAGAAAATGTTCCAGACACCATCCTGCAGGACAGACCCAACAGAGGTGGTGGCACAGTGGCATACAGTCAGAAGGGAGTTGCCCTGGGAGTCCTCAACATCGACTCTGGACCCCATGAAGTCTCATGGCTTCAGGCCAAAGATGGACAGAGAAACCTCCTGATAATTACTATGTATCGTCCACCATGTTTAACACCATTTTGAGGAAGCACTAAGGGTGGCAAGGGCACAGAATATACTCCAGGTGGGGGCTTCAACATCACCTAGAATGGCTCGGTAGCACCACTACTGACCAAGCTGGCTGAGTCCTAAAGGACATAGCTGCTATATTGGGTCTGCAACAGGTGGTGAGCGAACCAACAAGAGGGAAAAACATACTAGACTTAATTCTCACCAACCTGCCTGCCACAGATGTATCTGTCCATGACAGTAGCGGCATGAGTGATCACTGCACAGTCCCACCTTCACATTGAGGATACCCTCCATCGTGTTGTGTGGCACTGCCATGTGTTAAATGGGATGGATCCAGAACAGATTTGCAACTCAAGACTGGGCACCCATAAAGTGCTATGGGTCATCAGCAGCAGCAGAATTGTACTCAGCCAACATCATTAACCTCATTGCCCGGCATATCTCCCTCTCTGCCATCACTACCAAGTCAGGGGATCAACCCTGTTCAATGAAGAATGCCAGAGGGCATGCCAAGAGCAGCACAAGGCATACCGAAAAATGAAGTGTAAACCTGGTGAAGCTACAACACAGGACTACTTGCATTCCAAACAACATAAGCAGCAAGTAATAGACAGCTAAGCGATTTCACAACAAATGCATCAGATCTAAGCTCTGCAGTCCTACAACACCCAGTCATGAATGTTGGTGAACAACTAAACAGCTCATGAGAGGAGGATATTCCACAAATATCCCATCCTCAATGATGGACGTGCCTCGCACATCAGTGCAAAAACAAGGCTGAACCATTCGCAATAATCTTCAGCCAGAAATGTTGAGTGAATGAAACATGTCGGTCTCCCCCAGAGGTCCCTAGCATCACAGATGCCAGTCTTCAGTCAATTCGAATTACCACATGTAATATCAAGAAACGGCATTGGATACTGCAAATGTTTGAGCCCTGACAATATTCTGGCAATAGTGCTGAAGACCTGTGCTCCAGAACTTGCTGTGCCCCCAGTCAAGATGTTCCAGTACAGCGACAACACTGGCATCTACCCGGCAATGTGGAAAATTGTTCAGATATGTCCCTTTACACAAAAAGCAGGATAAATCCAACCTGACCAATTACCGCCCTATTAGTTTACTCTCAATCATCAGCAAAGTGATGGAAGGAGGCATCAACAATGCTATCAAGCGGCACTTACTCAGCAACAACCTGCTTACTGACGTCAGTTGGGGTTCGCCAGATCACTCAGCTCCTGACCTCATCACAGCTTTGGTTCAAACATTGACAAGAGAGCTGAACTCCGGAGGTGAGGTGAAAGTGACTGCCCTTGACATCAAGGCAGCATTTGATCAATTATAGCATCAAGGGCCACTAGCAAAACTGGAGTCAGTGGGAATCAGGGGGAAAACTCTCCACTGGTTGGAGCCATACCTAGCACAAAGGATGAAGTTGTGGGTTGCTGGAGATCAGTCATTTCAGTCTCGAGACATCACTTCAGGGGTTCCTCAGGATAGTGTCCTAGGCCCAACCACCTTCAGTTGCTCCCTCAATGACCTTTCTTCGAACATAAGGTTAGATGTAGAACATAGAACAGTACAGCACAGAACAGGCCCTTCGGCCCTCAATGTTGTGCCGAGCCATGATCACCCTACTCAAACCCACGTATCCACCCTATACCCGTAACCCAACAACCCCCCCCCCCCTTAACCTTACTTTTATTAGGACACTACGGGCAATTTAGCATGATGTGTGGATGTTCGCTGATAATTACACAATGTTCAGCACCATTCATGACTCCTCAGACACTGAAGCAGAACACAAGCAAATCCAGTAAGGCCTGAATAATATCCAGGCTGGCCTGATAAGTGGCAAGTAACATTTGTGCCATACAAGTTCCAGGAAATGAACATCTCCAATGAGAGAGAACCAAACCATCTCCTCTTGGCATTCAATGGCATTACCATCACTAAATCCCCAACGATCAACATTCTGGAAAATGGATGCCTACATCCCATTAATTAATAAAATAAAAACGTTGAGATCTCTGTGCATGTCTAATTCTGTCCGCAATCGCATCCCTGATATTAATCAGTCCACCACTGACCCCTGTGCTTTCAATTGACATGATCCTCAGTTCTGAAATTTTCTTCCCAAGCCACTCTGTCTCTCCACCTCTCTCTCTTCTTTTAAGATGTTCCTTAAAACCAACCTCATTGATCAAGTTTTTGCCCATCTGTTCTGATTTTTCCTTGTGTGACTCAGTGTCGATAATGGGCAGCACAGTATTATAATGGTTAGCACTGTAGCTTCACAGCGGCTGGGTCCCAGGCTCGATTCCCGGCTTGGGTCACTGTCTGTGCGGAGTATGCACGTTCTTCCCGTGTCTGCGTGGGTTTCCTCCGCCTGCTCCGGTTTCCTCCCACAGTCCAAAGACAATGCTGGTCAGGTGGATAGGCCTGGCACTGCTTAGTGTCCAAAAGGTTAGGAGGGGTTATTGGCTTAGAGGGATAGGGTGGAAGTGAGGGCTTCAGTGGGTCGGTGCAGACTCAATGGGCCGAATGTCCTCCTTCTGCACTGTATGTTCTATGATACCGAACAATGTGTAGAGCTTTGTATCGTGAATGAACGCTATGTCAGGACAGACCTCACCACAAGGAATCATGGCATCACCAAGGTCTGGATACTGGCACCAACTCAACCTGATTTTCATCAAAAAGCATGATCTGCCCAGTGTTCTCCCCAGTGCAGTTTGCAACACAATCTAGTCCCTTGTCAGCAGCTGATTGACAGTCCAGCGCTCATCAACATCCTTTGCAAAAGAGATGGTGCCTGAACTTTTCACTTGCTACCAACCAAAAGTTTACTAAAAATTGCTGATGATGTCCTCTGTGAAGCAGCAGAAGTTTAATTTGGTAATCTGCACCAAGGGCTGCTTTGAGAATTACTCAGTTGAGTTGGCATTTGTCATTGATGCAAAAAACAAAGGGCCCGAATTAATGGGGGGAATATCAGCCTCGTTTTAGGCGTAATTAGAGGGATGTTTCTCGGCACCTGCAGCACACAGCTATCAAACGACCCAGCTATCAAATAGGCCGTTTTTCCTGGCCTCGTTGAGAAATGCCCCAACAAGGCCACACTGACCTTGCTTCCTGCACTGGAAAACTCAGCTCATCGTGCAGGTAGAGATCTGCCCCGATCTCTTGACTCTGCTCAAACTCACCACCGCAGCCTTCGGATCCACCACAATGTCCAAACTTACCAGTTATGGGGCCGCCGATTCCCCCCTGCCGACCCCACCCCACCCCATCACATAAGGGCAGGGCAAGCCTGGGCCAGGTCCCTGGCACGGGCAACCTGACACCCGGGCACCTTGGCACTGTCAGCCTGGCACATTGGCAGCGCTCATGCCAGCCTGGCACTGCTAGGCTGTCTGGGTGGCACTTGGTGATGGGACGAGGCCACTGAATCCCATGAGAGACCACTCGCGAGATTCATGATGCTTGAGATGTCTCACGAGATTCATCCGAATCTCGTGGAACGTTGCAATCTGTGAGGTCGAGATTCAGCTATACATATTTAAATGAGCCATTAGGCTCATTAAAAATGTCTGTGCCGGATTCTCCTGGTGCCTGGGAACTAACGGCCTCCCTAGCGAGGCCTGGACTAGGTGCTCTTTAGTAATGGTCCACGTAAATGTGGAGCAGGCATAATGGCATCTCGGCGGTTTCCCAGGCCATTGGAGAGCCTTGGGTGGCTGGGACTGGGCAGGATGGCCTCCTGTCTCTCCCTCTGGAAGCTGGGCACCTTGGCACTGCCAGCCTGGCAGTAGAATCCTGGCATTGCCATGGTGCCTCAGTGGCACTGCCAGGGTGCCTGAGTGACAGAACCAGGGTGCCAGGGAGGCACTGGAAAGGGTCTGTGCCTGAAGGGAGCCATGCCCATGAAAGGGGGATGAGGAGAGTATGATGGATGGAGGGGGTGAAGGGCATGCATGAAGGGGCCTCATAAATGTTGAGGGAGTTAGGGGTGGTGTCCTGAAATGGTGGGGCCTGAAATGGGGGTGGTGGCACCTGAAAAAGGGGGCCCTTCAGCGATCCAATAGCGGGGTGCCCTCACTTGGGCTGGTGGGGTAATGGCCATGTGTGGGGAGGGTGACATTGCCCATGGGTGGGTGGGGTGTGGGGGACCCTCAAGTTCACTTAGAGATCAACGCACCCTTTCAAAATGGCAGCCTAATCTCTGAGGAGCCTGTGCCACCTGCAATTTCAGCTCCCCAGTGCCCCTGCCAGAATGGCACAGGTCACATTGCCAGGGTGCCCAGTTGGCACTGTCAGGATGCCTAGTTGGCAATGCTACAATGCTCAGGTAAAATATGGGGTGGCAAGGTGCAGAGGTTCGATCCTGCACAGAACACGACCATCTAGGGACCCCCAAGTGCCAGTATGCCTGGTTGGCATTGGTGGAAACGTGTGCTAAATGGTGCTCGCTCGTGGCCTGCAAGGCGCAGAGATTCGATCCTGCAGCTTGGGTACCTCTGGCAAGAACATACCCGAATGAGCCTGACTGCACATGTGAATATGCAAATCTGGGACCCACCAATTGTGGGCAGGATCCAGATCGTAATACCTCGCAAGATTCCATTAGATCTCGTGAGGCGTAATGAGCCGGGTAAATCTCGCAAGAGGCCTCCCGTGAGATTTGCAGGCTACGCTGTGTGCCTAGTCTGGCGCATGCAGCCGTTAGACAGTGCCCTAAGTCTGGTTGAATAGCGGTGTGGATCTCACCCAAAATACCAACAAGAAAAACCCCGCTAAGCTAGGCCAAAACGACACTTATAGTGCCCTGATCAAGAAATCCAAACTGCCTGTGAAAATGGAAATGTACAAGCAATATATGCAGGATCAATAAGATACTTGGCCCTATCATCACCAAAGTTATCCCTCTGAAGTGGGCAGATGGTGAAGTACTAACTGACAGCAGTAAACAGCTGTCCTGCTGGGCTGAACACAACTGTAAGCTGTATTCCTGTGAGACAGACAACTCCCATCTATGATAGATGCTCCCCCATAGTTTCTTAACATGGATAAGTTAGATGAAGAACACTTATCACTCATGCTCGAGAAGGCAATAAATTGCTTAGCAAACAGAAAGACGCCTGGCAAGTATCATAATATACACACAGGTATATGATGGCGTGCAGACAGGCAGTGATTGACACACAGGATGACCAGTGAACACACAGAACACTGCAGCCAATCACCAGACAGGACACGACCACTATAAAGCCAGAGGGCACTTGTTTTCCCTGTTCTCTCGGGATCCAGCCTCAGACAGTCAGAGCTCGTGAGCAGCAACTAGAACAAACATCATATGGTAGTAAGATAGTCTGGTCAGGTTAGCCTCAGGTCTCCAGTCAAGTCAGCATAGTGTCAACCCACAGTTAAAGTATGTACGATAGTTAATAGTTAAATAAAATCGAGTTGCATTTCTTCAAGTGTTGGAAGCCTGTCTCTCTCACTACTGCAGTAAACGCAGTCCTCGCAGACCCAGCTTACCCAACACATCATGGTACCAGTGAGTTATGCTCGAGTTTGACGGACCTACCTTGAGATAGTCTGCCTTTGACCAGCGATCAGCCATCCGGTAACATGGACAGCGTCCGCCCTCCCCCGCAGCTCCGCATCGCCGGCAACCTCGGTGCAAACTGGAAGATTTTCAAGCAGAAGTTCCAGATATATCTTGAAGCCACTGACCTCAAAGCCGCATCGGATGCCAGGAAGATTGCTCTCTTCCTCTCTACAGCCGGGGACCACGCTATCCACATCTTCAGCTCCCTCACCTTTGCTGAAGGTGAGGACAAGACAAAGTTTAAAACAGTCCTGCTGAAGTTCGACAGCCACTGTGAGATCGAAGTCAATGAGAGCTTTGAACACTATGTGTTCCAGCAGAGGCTTCAGGGTAAGGATGAACCTTTTCAGTCCTTTTTAACCCATCTCCGCATCCTCGCGCAGTCCTGCAACTACCACTCCAGTTCCGATTCCATGATCCGCGACCAGATCGTTTTCGGAGTCCACTCCGATCCCCTTCGCCAGCAGCTCCTTAAAGTTAAGCAGCTCACCCTTACCATCGCCATTGAGACCTGCGTCCTCCACGAGCACGCTAACAACCGGTACTCCCATATCAAGGCGGCAGAAACGGCACGGCAAGGCCCCCACGATGCAGAGCGGGTGCAGGCCGTAAAATAGCTCCAGTGCCTGAGTCTGGATGAGGGCGGCCATTTCGCGCACTTTTCCCGGGCTCCTGCGCATGCGTGCCACGACCAAGGGGACGGCGAGGCCGATGACCGAAGTACGCAGATGCGCACATCGTTTGACCATACCGCGCATGCGCGTTGGCGCACGGAGTGTCCTGACGTCAGCGCCTGACGTGCAACAACTGTGGCTCCGCCCATTTAAAGTGGCAATGTCCCACAAAATCTCGACGCTGTCTCCAGTGTGGCAAGCTTGGCCACTACGCAGCCCTGTGCAGATCTGCTCAACTGCCCAACACACAGCGAACCCAGCCGCAGTGCAGGAACGTCCGGTCAGTACAGCAACCCGTTGCAGACTCCGACTCTGACATGCTTCCAGATCCTGACACTGAGGGCCTCATATCCCCATTCCGGGTGGGCATCATCACCAAGCATACGCTGCTTTCAGCAAAGACTGTGAAACAACTCCCAGTGATGAGCATTGATCCGGACGATGAGTGGTATGCCATCCTTACGGTCAACAAGGCTCGCATACGCTTCAGGCTGGACACCGGCGCTTCAGCGAACCTCATTTCAAAGTCTGACCTTGACACCATCCGCGTCAAGTCAAGCATTCTTCCACCGGCCTGACAGATCCTCGACTACAATGGCAATGCCATTGCTGCCAGTGGCTCATGCCAGCTTGCGGTCTCCCATCGTTCTTCAAAAGCAACCCTGCGTTTTGAAATTAGTAGGAACCAACAGAGCTTCCCTGCTCGGTGCTCGGGCCTGCAAACCTCTGAATCTTGTGCAGCGGGTTCACACCATGTCGTCCGCAGAGGCAACGGCCTCGCCAGATGTCAACTTCCAAGCCCAATTAGATGACATCATAGCACAATACCATAGCGTCTTCGAAGGTACGGGCACACTCCCTTACCGATACAAGGTACTGCTGAGGCCGAATGCCGCACCTGTGGTTCATGCACCGCGTCGGGTGCCAGCACCCCTTAAGGACCGCCTCAAGCAGCAGCTGCAAGACCTCCAGTACCAGGGCGTCATTTCTAAGGTCACGGAACCCACGGACTGGGTTAGCTCCATGGTTTGTGTCAAAAAACCATCAGGGGAACTTTGCATTTGTATCGACTCCAAAGATTTGAACCGTAACATCATGAAGGAACACTACCCTATACCTAAACGAGAAGAGCTCACCAGCGAAATGGCTCACGCCACGTTTTTCACGAAGCTGGATGCCTCCAAGGGGTTTTGGCAAATACAGCTGGACACGTCCAGTCGAAAGCTGTGCACATTTAACACACCGTTCGGTCGCTATTGTTACAACCGGATGCCCTTTGGCATCATGTCCGCCTCAGAGGTGTTCCACCGCACAATGGAGCAAATGATGGAGGGCATCGAGGGGGTGCGAGTAAACGTCGATGATATCATTATCTGGTCCACAACTCCTCAGGAGCACATCGATCGCCTCAAGCGAGTGTTCTACAGGATCCATGAGCATGGCCTCCGACTCAATAGAGCCAAATGCTCATTCGGTCAAGCAGAACTAAAGTTCCTTGGCGACCATATTTCGCGGTTCGGTGTGCAGCCAGATGCAGACAAGGTGTCGGCGATCAACGCCATGAAGACCCCGGAGGACAAGAAGGCGGTCCTCCGCTTCCTAGGGATGATCAACTTCCTTGGGAAGTTTGTCCCCAACCTTACATCACACACCACAGCTCTCCGCAATCTCGTTAAAAAAACTACGGACTTCCAGTGGCTCCCCGCTCATGAGCGAGAGTGGCGTGAGCTCAGGGCGAAACTCACCAAGGCCCCGGTAGTGGCGTTTTTCAACCCCGTCAAGGAGACAAAGTTCTCCACTGACGCGAGCCAGTCAGGCATTGAGGCAGTGCTCCTCCAGTGGGACGACTCCTCATCCTGGGCCCCAGTTGTATATGCCTCTAGAGCCATAACACTTACTGAGCAACGATACGCTCAGATTGAAAAAGAATGCCTGGGCCTCCTCACGGGGATTGACAAATTCCATGATTATGTGTATGGACTCCCCAAATTCACGGTCGAGACGGACCACAGGCCATTGGTTCACAGCATCCAAAAAGACCTCAATGATATGACACCACGGCTACAACGTATCCTCCTCAAACTCCGCTGCTACGATTTCGACCTTGTCTACACCCCGGGCAAAGAGCTCATTGTGGCCGACGCACTCTCTAGATCCATCACCACGCCGTGTGAGCAGTCGGACTTTGTCTGTCAGATAGACGCTCAGTGTACCCAATCATTTTCCAATTAAGGGGCAATTTAAAGTGGCCAATCCACCTAGCTTGCACATTTTTGGGTTGTGGGGGCAAAACCCACGCAAACACGGGGAGAATGTGCAAACTCCACACAGACAGTGACCCAGAGTCGGGATCGAACCTGGGACCTGAACGCCGTGAGGCCACAGTGCTAACCCACTGCGCCACCGTGCTGCCCCGTCTGGCCACTGATGAAAGGGTCGTGCAAATTCGTCAGGAGATGGCCAGGGATCCTTTACTCCAGCGGGTCATGCGACATCTCACAGACGGTTGGCAAAAGGGGCAGTGCCCACAGTTTTATAATGTATAGGACGATCTAACGGTAGTGGACGGCATAGTAATGAAGATGGACAGGATAGTAATCCCACAGAATATGTGAGAGCAGATCCTCGGCCAAATCCACGAGGGTCACCTGGGGGTCGAAAAGTGTCGCCGTCGAGCCCGAGAGGCAGTATATTGGCCAGTCTTCAGTCAGGATATCACCAACATGGTCCTCAATTGTCCAACGTGTCAACGGTTCCAGCCGGCTCAGCCTAAAGAGACTCTACAGCCGCATGAACTGGTGTCCTCCCCATGGTCCAAAGTTGGTATTGATCTCTTTCATGCAAAGGGCCGAGACTATGTCCTCCGCGTGGACTACTTTTCCAACTACCCCGAGGTGGTCAGACTGACTGACCTCACTTCAGCAACAGTAATTAAGGCATGCAAGGAGACTTTTCCCCGTCATGACATTCCACTTACAGTTATGACTGACAATGGCCCTTGCTTCTTCAGCCAGGAGTGGACGGATTTTGCCCGGCTGTACAATTTTAGGCATGTCACTTCAAGCCCCCACTACCCCCAGTCGAATGGAAAGGCTGAAAACGGGGTCCACATCGTTAAAAGACTGTGGTGCAAAGCTGCTGACTCGGGTTAGGATTTCAACCTGCCGCTGTTAGTGACTCCTTTGTCCGCTGGCCTGTCCCCAGCACAGCTCCTAATGAACCGCACACTACGGACAACGGTGCCGGCTATCCACATCACCGGACCTTGACAATTTACCGGTCTTGCAAATGATAATGTTCTCAGAATCGTCGGAGTATTGATCCAATTCTTTGTGGATGCTATTATTGATCACCTAATAATGAATAAAGCCCTCGGATACAATACAGAATGGGATGGAATAAAGGAGCACAGTGATTAGCACTGTTGCTTCACAGCTCCAGAGTCCCAGGTTCAATTCCTGTCTTAGGCCACTGTCTGTGTGGAGTCTGCACATTCTTCCCGTGTCTGTGTGGGTTTCCTCTGGGTGCTCACGTTTCCTCCCACAGGCTAAAGATGTGCAGGTTAGGTGGATTGGCCATGCTAAATTGGCCTTAGTGTCCAAAAAAGGTAGTTGGGGTTACTGGGTTACGGGGATAGAGTGGAGGTGTGGGCTTGAGTAGGATGCTCTTTCCAGGGCTGGTGCAGGCTCAATGGGCCGAATGGCCTCCTTCTGCACTGTAAATTCTATGATTCTATGAAACTGTGTTCTTCACCACCACACTCGGGTCACAAGCATTATAACATTTAATGCTTGAATCATAAAAAGCTCTCAGATATTTTGTGATTTTTTTTCTCATCGGCTGAATTTTTAGTTTTTTTATATCAGTCATGCTGATTAATTGGCTTTGGCAACAGATTCTAACTTGTATTGGACCACTGTACCGTTCACTTCAAGTGGTAGCAGCCATCTGTCCTCATCAACCGTATTTATTTTAAATGGAGCATGAGTTTGCATTTTTTGTAAGTCCTGCCGAATTATTTGATGTTGCCAGAAATTATTCTTCTCTGTTATTACTCCAACAAACAATGATGTTTCATCACTCGAGACTGTGTTTTCCACTGTGCTTACTGATCTGGGGTTGAGCTTAGAGTAACAATTCTGAGCAAAGTGATTTTCTTTTTTCCTTTGCATCTGGAACAGTACTTGCCAAATGCTGGACACTGCCTTAATTTGTGCCTTTGACCACATCCTTTACACACTGATTCTTCCTGATCTTTAACCTGTTTGTTGGTGTGCGAGGAGCTGCAGGAACTTTCCCGCCTTCTTTTGCAGGTTTCTGCCTTTTTGGAAAAAGGGCGCCAAAAGTGCTTTCCTCCAAAAGACGTTGCCATTACTGAGAAATATTTCAGAAGGCTGTACTGTTAGCTCGTGAGCTTGACAAATCTTAACTGTTTGTTCCAAAGACAGCTACAATTCCCTCAGCAATCGTTCACTCAACTTATTTTCATTCACACCAAACGCAATCTGGTCACGAACCATGAAAGATTCCACCGCAGAAAAATTACAGGTTTTAGCTTTTAACTTTAAATCAGTGATGAAATGATCTATGGACTCTCCTGTTTTCTGTAAATATTAGCTAAACCCATAGCAAGATAAATTTCACTCCTTCGGGGGGTGCAATGTTCATCAAATCTTCAAATCACTTTGTTAAAAGTTTTACTATCCTCATCGTTTGCAAATTTAAATGTATTAAATACAGCAATTGCTTTGGGCCCTGCCACAGTTAGGAGCATTGCTACCTTATGCAAATCTGATTGATCTCCTAAATGTACTGCAGTAGGAAACAGATTAAATTGTTGTTTAAATACACAACCAGTTGCTGTCAACATTATCAGCAAATTCGGCAACATGTTCACAGGTTTTGGTACATTACCATTTTCCTACAAGGTACAACTCAAAGAGAATGCAAAACCTGTGATACAGGCACCAAGAAGTGTACCTGCACCTCTTCGGGATCACCTCAAAAAGGAGCTGGACAGAATGACAAAATTAAAAGTAATCAAAAAGATAGAAGAACCTAAGATGGGTAAACTCCATGGTTTGTGTAAAGAAAAAGGATGGCTATATTCGCATATGCATAGTTCCTAAAGACCTTAACGAGAATATAAAAAGAGAACATTACCAAATGCCAAAGTGTGGAAATCGCATCTGAGATGGCTGGTACACAATTCTTTACGAAACTGACGTATCTCTGGGTTCCAGGTAACTAAAGCTAGAGGAACAAAATACAAAGTACTGCACTTTTAATAGCCGTTTGGATGGTACTGCTTTCTGAGAATGCCGGTTGACATAATTTTGGCATCAGAAATTTTACACTGTGCCATGGAGCACATATTGAAGGCATACATGTATACGTGGATGATATCGTCGTTTGGGGCTCAACCAGAAAAGAGCACAATACGAGGTTGCTTAAAGTTCTAATGAGCATCAGGAGAAATGGACTGAAGCTCAACAAGCAAAAGTGCCAACTTGGAGTAACTGAGGTCACATTCCTAGGTGACAAGCTCTCGTCGCATGACATTGAACCTGACAAAGACAAAATCCAAGCCATTCTCAACCTGCCAAAACCACATGACAAGAAAGCCATCTTAAGGGTAATAGGTATGATCAATTTTATAGGGAAATGTATTCCTAGCCTATCAGCAAAAACAACACATCTACATGATCTCCTGCACAAGACAACGGGTTTCACTTGGTCTGAGCAATATGATCAAGAGTGAAACCACCATGCCAGTTCTCATATTTTGTGACCAATCTAAGCAGTTTAAAGACAGTTCCAAAGATGGTCTGGGAGCAGTTCTACTGCAACTTGAGCATGACGATTGAACACCAGTCGCATATGCATCACGATACATTACGATAACAGAACAGAAGTACGCTCAAATCGAAAAAGAATGCCTGGGTTTAGTTGTAGGCTTGGAGACATTCCACGACTATGTGTGTGGGCGTCCAACTTTCACAGTTGAGACAGATCATCGTCCTTTGGTTAACTTCATTTTCATTTCATTTCATCAAGAAAAATCTCAACCAGATATTTGCGTGCATTCAGAGGTTGATGATGAAGTTACAACGCTAAACTTCAATCTCATCTACATGCCAGGCAATCTTTCTCAGCAGATGCATTATCGAGAGTGCCGATGTAAAATATTAGTAGTGAAATTGCTGCAGATGTAGGTCTGCATGTCAATCTTATTTCCACACTACTACCAGTATCAGATACAAAACTATGTGAGGTCCAAGCAGAGACCAGGAAGGATCAAACTCTTCAAGAGGTTATGGCGAACATCAACTCACACTGGCCCAGAGGTCAATGTATGGAGTTCTACAATATAAGATCTGAACTCAGTAACATTAATGGAGTGGTACTTTGTTTGAATACTAGTTATACCTCAATCTCTCTGCAAGGATATATGAAGGACATCCCGGGATTGAAAAAATGTAAACGGAGAGCACGTGACTCTGTTTACTGACCAGGTATAAACCAGGATTTTGACAGAATGGCAGCTGTTGTGACACATGCCAGATGCATCACTGCAAGCAAACAAGAGAACCTATGCAAATATCTGATTTACCTACGGCTCCATGGCAGAAAGTGGCTATGGATCTCTTTCATCTACGAGGGAAAGATTATTTCATGATATTAGACTACTTTTTCAAACTGTCCCGAAATGGCTCTGCTGTCAAGCATAGCGGCAAGCAGCGCAATACTGCATAACCAAGTCAATTTTTGTGAGACACAGAATTCTTCAAGTCATCGCGAGTGATAACGGCCCTTGTTTTGGCTATAATGAGTGGCGACACTTCACAGTCAGGTATGATTTCAATCACATCACGTTGTGTCTGTTGTACCCTCAAGCCAATGGAAAAGCTGAAAAAGACGTCCATATTGTTAAGCAATTGTTGAAGAAAGCAATGGACAACCAATCTGATCCACATCTCGTACTATTGAGTTACAGTGCGTCATTATTGTCACATGGTAGATCGCTAGCAGAGTTATTCATGAATAGAAGATTGCGTACCCCACTTCCATATTGACAAAGAAGGAGGAGAATACAGTGGCACTGCAGGAAATGTAAAGCATTAAAGCAAAACAAAAGCAGTTCCAAGATAGAGTGTCTAGAACTTTACCACCTCTGAGTAGTGATGACATTGTGAGAGTAAAAGATTCAATTGGTCCAGAAAAGCCGCTGTACTTGAAGAAGTAGCACCTCATTCCTAGAATGAACAGACAGAGGATGGGTTGGTTTTAAGAAGAAATCGTCGTACACACTTGAAAACCAGAGAAGACTTTCACAACAACGTGATGGATTACGAATCTATGTCAGAATCAACGTCAGCTGCAGTGTCTGATAGTTCAGCAGTTCCTGAGAATGAGACTGTCATGGAGAATATTGAATCTACAAGATCTAAACAGCAAGGTTAAACCTTGAGAAGATCAACCAGAGTCAGAAGCAAACCTGATCAACTCAATTTGTCAATTTGGACTATTTGTACTTACTATACTTGCGGTTCTTCTACGTATAATATATAAATATATATATATAGATAGATAGATAGATTTGTTCAACCAGTTTTTAATTTTTAAAAAGAAATTAATACTGTTAAACTCACAGGCTTATGATATCACATGTACATAGACTGATGATAATGTATTAATTTATTCCTTCAAAGGAAAGGGGATGTAGTGATATCATGGCTGTGTTGTAATTCAACGACTGACCACTAGGAGTCTCACTAGTATATAAGTGAATGTTAGAGTCAGGTGACCTCAGGTTGACGGGAAAGCAAGGAATCATACTGTTATTCATCTGTTATTTTGTATATAATTGACCCACAGTTAATGTTAATAAATCGTTTATTGCTTTAGCTACAAGTGTTCTTGTAATATAAATCAGGCCATCCGATAATAACATTACAATGGTAACTTACCCTTGCAGTTCAGAAGAGGACATTGGTCTTCTTCCTACATTATACTGCAATCCTCCTGGTCATGCTGCTTGGACATACAGCCACTGCCACCAGTTGGCATTTGTGGCCCTGCTGCTGGCCCTCTGACCCCCTCAGAGAAGCATGATGTCCTGTCTCACCTCCACAGCATCCAGAAGCCCTGCCATGTCAGCATCGCAAAATCAAGGGGCAGGTCTCCACGCTGCGATGCTTGTGTGTTTACTGAGTGAGTGCTGAGGGAACCCATAAAAGCAGCTCCCCCTTGTTAGTGGTGAGCTGCTGAGGTGTGAGTCTGGCAAATCAGAAGGTGAGACAGCCAGTAATGGCAAGAAACTGGGGGGCTCATTTCCGGCACTACGTTTCGTTAAATACGGGCCACAATTTCACCAACGCGGCCATTGAGAATCACCCTGCCAATCATGCAAAAATGGCACTGAGACATTTTTCTATGGTGGCACAGTGGCACAATGGTTAGCACTGCTTCCTACAGTGCTGAGGACCTGGGTTGGATCCCGACCTTGGGTCACTGTCTGTGGAGCTTGCACATTCTCCCCGTGTTTGCGTGGGTTTCACCCCCACAACCCAAAGATGTGCAGGTAAGGTGGATTGATCTGGCTAAATTTCCCCTTAATTGGAAAAATAATAATTGGGCATTCCAAATTTAAAAAAAAAAAAAATTTTCTCAATTAAATTGCGTACAAATTGTGAGACGCATATGAAAACCAAACAACATCTCTCTGTGTAATAAGTTCATGGAGGCAGAAGTCCATTCACCAGAATTCCTTTTGTTTACAAAGCCAACAGCCGAACAACCAGGTACATTCAGCTGTCTGTCGACACTGGGAGTGCAGAGGATCTGACACTCCCTGTTACATACAGAAAAAGGGGTTCCCTAATTGGGCCACAAATCAGGGAACTCATATTCTAAATGGCCAATCTCAAAGGCCTGGCCTAAGTCATTGCACCCCTCACCCCCCCCCCCCTTCCCCCCTCCACCCCAAAGTCCGAGGAGCCCCTGTGGTCCTCGTGACTCACGGGTCTCCTGCTTCGTTTCTGCGCCGGGTCCGGATCTTCCAATTTGGCCTCCAAAGTGGGGGGATATAATGGCTAGGTGCCCGTCTTTTCCGATGTGAGCACCTGAGGGGTGGTGCGCCCCTTTCCTCCGGTGGCAGGGGAACAGTTGCGGCATCATCCATTGTGTCCATGTCCGAGTCCGATGTCCTCAACAGTGGTATCGGAGGGGCGTGAATAGTTTGCCGGGGAGGACTCACCATGGTCCTCAGTATACTGGTCTGAGTCAGCTCCAGGGGAGGAAACTATTCTGAGGCCGGCACCTGGTCCAGGTGTTTTTTTTATCACATGTTTTCCCACATGTATCTCATACGACATAGGTCCTGTGTAGGCCTTGACTGTTCCTGCTACCCATGTGGGGCCATTCGCATAATTTCTGACCCATACCATTTCTCCCGTGTTCAACTGCCTTTCTCGGCGAGTGTTGTCGTGGCCCCTGCATTGGGCCTCTGGGTGTCGCTCTACTCTTCCGCCTAAATTTGGGAATAGTAGACTCAGCCGGTTTCGGAGTTGTCTGCCCATGAGTAGCTCTGCCGGTGCTATTCCCGTTGTGGCGTGTGGGGTTGTTCTGTATTCAAATAGCCAGCCCGACGGTTTGGTGTTTAATGATGCTGCTGACTGTTTTTTCAACTCAACTATTAGGGTCTGGATGGCTCTCTCCGCCAACCCATTTGATGCCAGATGGTAGAGTGCCGTCCTTATGTGCCGAATGCCAATTGACTTCATGAATTTTGTGAAGTCCTGGCTGGTGAAAACCGATACATTATCCAAAACTAACACCTCCGGGATACCATGTGTTGCAAACGAGGTGCAAAGTTTTTCGATGGTAGCTGTTGAATTTGCAGAGTTTACTTTGTAGACATCCAGCCATTTGGAATGGGCATCTAATATTATTAAAAACATTGAATCCATAAACGGGCCAACAAAACCGTTATTTGCGACCATGGTCTACCCGGCCATTCCCATGGGTGCAGCGGGGCTGCCAGTGGCACCTCTGCCCTTGTTGGTATTCTTGGCACCGGCCTATCAATGCCGCTTTGTCTGTGTCCAGGCCCGGCCACCCGACATGGCTTCTGGCCAGCATCTTCATCTTTGAGACTCCAGGGTGCCCATGATGTAGTTCAGCCAGTATGACTCGACAGCCTTGACTTGGAACTATTACTCATAGCAGGATCCCGTCTTCCAGTGATCTGCTCTCTTCTGCTCCGGTCAGGGTGGAATTCCACCTGTTCCCGTCTTTTCATCTCCCCCATTGGCACCATATGTTTTTTTTTTATTTTAATTTTTTTAAATTTAGTGTCCCCAATTCATTTTTTCCAATTAAGGGGCAAATTAGCATGTTCAATCCACCTACCCTGCACATCTTTGGGTGTGGGGGCGAAACCACGCAAACACGGGGAGAATGTGCAAATTCCACACGGACAGTGACCCAGAGCCGGGATCGAACCTGGGACCTCAGCGCCGTGTGACTGGTGCTACCACTGTGCCATCGTGCTGCCCTATGTGTTTTATTATTGATAAAACCGGGTCCCTTTGGGTCCATAAACAAATATTTTGTGCGGCCAATGGGAGGGTGTCCAGGAAATGTAACGTCATTACCGGTTCCTCTACTCTGGGTACTAATGGCAGGGCGTCCGGTAATGGCAGCCTGCTTAGTGCATCGCTGTTTGCCACCCGGGTTCCTGGCTGATGCTCCAGTTGGTACTGGTACGCCGCCAGTAGTAGGGCCCAGCGTTGGATCTGGGCCGAAGCTATTGGTGGTATTGCTTTGTCTTCTTTCAACAAACCCAGCAATGGCTTCTGGTCTGTAATTATAGTGAATTTCCACCTGTACAAGTACTGGCAAAATTTCTTCATCACGAATATTACAGCCAGTCCCTCCTTTTCAATTTGGGCGTACTTTCGTTCTGTTGCTGCTAACATCCTGGAAACAAAAGCTTTATGGCTGTTCTAGTCCATTTTGCCGTCTGTGTGTTCCATGCACCAACGCCATATGGAGACGCGTCGCAAGTGAGCACCAACTCTTTCCTGGGGTCGTAGTGTGCCAAGACGTTTTCTGAGGAGAGCTGTTCTTTGATCTTCTCGAAAGCCCTGTCTTGGTGGGCAGACCACTCCCAGGTTTGCCCCTTTTTCAGTAATTGGTGTCGGGGGTCCAGGATGGCTCCAATCTCTGGCAACAACTGCAATATTTTGCTGGCCGATGGGCTGCAGGGGCTGCCGTCTGTCTGGACCTAATTCTCCCTTGCTTGGGAGCGGTTCTGCGAGTGGGCATGGGTAACTTAGTATCCGAGTCGTTACTGAGGGTGGCTATGCAGTTGCCTAGCCCCAGTGGTAGTCCCTCAACTGAGTTTCCCTGGTGTGGGTTTCTACCTCCATCGGAGTACCCTATAACTCATGCGCTCCGCTTGCCGCCTTTTCTAAGGAAAAAGCCAGCTGCGATGATTGTTTACAATCCAGCTCAGCCTCTGCTAACAGACGTTTTGGTATTGTTAAATTATTTATTCCCCACACCAACTGGTCTCGGAGCATCTCATTTAGCGGCAGGCCAAAGTCGCAAGCCTCTGCTAATCGCCTTAATCTTGTTAAAACGTTTGTAACTGACTCCCCAGTGTCTCGGAATGCTGAGTAAAACCGGTACCTTCGCAGGATCAGAGGTGGTTTAGGGTCATAGTACTCTTTTACTAATTCCGTCAATTCCTGGAAAGTTTTTGTGTCCGGTACCTTGGAAAAGAGAGACTGCGCATAATGGCAAAGGCTGCTGGCCCACACATGGTCAGCAGAATGACCCATTGCTTTTGATTCGGAATTATATCATTTGCTCTAAATATTGGGCCCAGTCTTCCGCTGCAGCGTCAAAAGAATCCAACTTCCCGAATAAAGGCATTTTGCCTGTCAGTGGCTTACCCTCAATATGCGGTGGCTGTTAATGAGCAGGTTCCTTCGGGTCGTTCCGTTTTCCTCATCGCCACTGTAATAAGTTGACGGAGGCAGAAGTTCCTTCACCAGAATTCCTTTTATTTACAAAATCAACAGCCGAACAACTAGGTGCATTCAGCTTGTTGTCTATACTGGGAGTGCAGAAGATCTGACACTCCCTGTTATATACAGAGAAAGGGGTTCCCTGATTGGGCCACTACTCAGGGAACTCATACTCTAATTGGCCAATCTCAAAGGTCTGGCCTAAGTCATTACACTCTGGTTGCTGCTTATCCTGAGGGAAATATCTTCTGACTCTGCCAAGGTCTTCTACTACAACAGTGAGATGTCAAGGGGAAGCTGGATTTCATAGGGCGGAGCAGAACTTAGTTGGTGCTGACTTGGATGTAATGTTGGAGGTCATGAAGGAGAGGAGATAATTTTCTTCTCGGACGGTGGCAGGGGGAGGCCACCTTGCCATACAGCAGGAGAACCTCTGTGTTCAGCAGCGTCTCTCTTCACCTCCTCTCCCTGCATATTTCACACCTCCGGCTCCTTCTCTTGCTGCAAATGAACTGTCTCCTTCTAGGTCCACACCCCTCAAGAGGGCCATGTCATGAGAACTAAGCAGCCCACCACATTGACCGAGATCCTTGCAGGAAGGTAGCGGAGGGGGCCAGAATCGCACCTTCTGGAGCCTGCTGCCCCGTTCAGAGGCTCCCCTACTGAGCCGGTGTCATTGATTGTATTGCCCCTACACCTCTGTCTGGAGTTCTCGCCAAGAGGCCAGTAGCCATTTCTTCAAAGGATATCTCTGACTCCTTAAGATCCATCCATACGTTTTGGGAGTTAAAATGAAGAACTGAGTCATCCTGGACTGGTGGGGAATGAGGGAATAAAAGCATTGCCTGGAAAGAGAGTATACACATGGAGGAAGCTCTAGTTGTGATTGCAGACTAGTTGGATGTTAGAGAGAGTTAGAAGCCCAACCTGATGATAGGTCTCATTGGCTGATCACTGGCCTTGATGGCTGCAGGAGTGCAATCGATGATGCCATACACCTGGAGGAATCTAGTAATGGAGGGGAAATGCACTGCTCTCTGTCCCTGCAAGGCCACATCTAAAAAAGGACTCCATTGACCAGCAAGATGCAGTCGTGTGCAGCATTTTTTAAGATGCAACTAAGGAAGGAGCCACCAGTGAGGAGGTTCAATGGCCCAATGACTTTGACAGGCCTGGCAGGGCATGGCAAGATGTTGGATAATGTGGGCACAGATGTCTTTGGTATCTGGTTAGAAAGTCATAGTCTCTTGCTGTACTGGTTCTCGGTCAACTCCAGGAAGCTCCATCTTTGGTGGTAGATCCAGTTGAGACTTTGGCCTCCAGTGCAGTTCAGACCTTCTGCTTGCCCTGCTGATGCGTGGTATTCTGCCTTTTCTGCCACTGAGCCTAAAATCTGCCAGTCATGCCCTCCATTACCAACTAGAGGCTTT